>NW_027223347.1:3647512-3680748 GCF_030449975.1 Polyergus mexicanus
ATGTTGTACAAAGTAAAAATTTTATTATATATATATATATATATATATATATATAATAAAATTTTTACTTTGTACAACATTGAAAAATGTATATATATTACGGTTATATATATATCTATATCTATATATATATATATATATATATATATATATATATATATATAATCGTAATATATATACCTTATATATATATAGTATATATACAGGGTGTCCCATTTTAAAGGACCCACACAAATATCTCAGAAACAATGCGTTAAATCGAAAAATGTTTCAAACAAAAGTTGTGTGGCTTCAAGGGAGCCATAAGATGGTAACAATGATTTGACCTTGGAAAATCATTTGAAGGTTATGTGAAGGTCAACTTTAAAATCTTAAATAGAAACCCCCATTTTTTATTTAGTATTCTTGTAGCTGACATCGAGAGCTTTCCAAAACACTATAATAAAGTATTTTTTTATTAAGTACTTTTTGAGTTATTTTATATTTTAATCTGACATATTGTGATATAAAAAATAAAATATTTCGTAAAATATTCAGTTTTCAGTTTCAGATAATTTTACCGTAATACTTCTATGTACATCTTATGGCCCCCTTGAAGCCATACAACTTTTGTTTGAAACATTTTTCGATTTAACGCAGTGTTTCTGAGATATTTGGGTGGGTCCTTTAAAATGGGACACCCTGTATATATAATACTATAATACTATAATATTCTACTATAATATAATACTATAATTTATATATCTTATATATATATATATATATATATATATATAAGGTGTTTCATTTTAATCGCCCCAAGCAAATATCTCGAAAAATATGAAAGATGTAGAAAAACGTTTCAGATAAAAGTTGTTTGGTTCGAAAAGGGACTGGAGTACAATTTTATTTTTTTAAATGGAATCCCCTATTTTTTATTACATATTCTTGTGACTTACCTCGAGAGCTTTTTCATTAAGAACTTTTTGAGAACTTTTTATATCTTAATCTGACATATTTTGATATAAAAAATAAAATCTATCGTAAAATATTTAGTTTTCGATAATCTTATCGTAATACTTTTATGTACAGAATAATGAGACAAATCAATTAGTATAAAAAAATAATTGTTTTTAAGAAAAAGTATGTAATTATTTACAATGTATTTTTTAGGACAATTATTTGTTTTTTTTTACACTAATTGATTTGTCTTATTATTCTGTACATAAAAGTATTACAATAAGATAATCGAGAACTAAATATTTTACGAAATATTTTATTGTTTATATAAAATTATGTTAGATTAAGATATAAAATAACTCAAGAAATACTTAATAAAGAATTACTTTATTATAGTGTTCTGAAAAGCTCTCGAGATGAACTACAAGAATATGTAATAAAAAATGGGGAGTTCCATTTAAGGAAACATTGATTACATTGATC
Organism: Polyergus mexicanus; assembly: GCF_030449975.1. Taxonomy (NCBI): domain Eukaryota; kingdom Metazoa; phylum Arthropoda; class Insecta; order Hymenoptera; family Formicidae; genus Polyergus; species Polyergus mexicanus. The sequence goes on from NW_027223347.1 coordinate 3,648,935, forward strand.
TAGTCTTGAAAAGGTCATTCAAAGTCAAGTCCATATTTTCATCATGTGTCCCCTTCTGAACCTTACAACTTTTGTATAAAACTATTTTTCCGTCTTATAACGAGATATTTGCGTATATTGATTAAAATGACTCAGCTTTATATACTTATATATATATATATATATATATATGTATGTATGTATGTATGCATGTATGCATGTATGTATGTATGCATGTATGCATGTATGCATGTATGTATGTATGTACGTATGTACGTATGTACGTATGTACGTATGTACGTATGTACGTATGTACGTATGTACGTATGTACGTATGTAAGTATGTATGTATGATGTATGTATGTATGTATGTATGTATGTGTGCGTGTGCGTGTGTGCGTGTGCGTACCTGTGTATGTGTGTGCATGCCTACGTACGTGCGTGCGTACATGTGTACACATGTATATACAATATTAAACAAAATTTAATTAATAATTTAAAAAAAGTTTTGTTGATATCTTTTTCTCTCTTCCTGTCTCCCCCTTTCTTCTCTCTTTTTCTTTGTTATCTTGTATAAAATATCTTTCTTTCTTTTTAAACTATTAATTATTTATTTTAATTGTGCACATGCGTTGACATTTTGGAAGATTTTTCTCGTTTTTTTATATTTGTTCTTATTTAATACAATTATTATTTTCCATATTATACATAAAAATAGTAACTCTTTCTCTGTCTCTCTAATTCTGTTAAACTATAATTATATAATGTGTGTGTATCTAATTATAAACTAATTGTAATTATATCTAATTAGAAATTTTTAATAGGAAACAGCTTACCAATGAATCCTTCAGGTTTCAATAATAGCTTCACTCGTACTGAAGGCTTGAAGGATGTAATTTAAAACAGACTGTCTCTTCTTCCACCAGATAGTTAAGACTAACATTCACATTCAATATGCACGCGCATGTTTGCTTATTATGCTTTTGTATAATCTATCTTACCAAGATATTTAAAATTTTGCACAATCATCTTTCTTATCACTATAAAAACGAATTTGTATAACTAGATTACAGAATTGTGCATAATTCACAATTTGTAGTGCAAATGGGTAGTACAAAGTAATACAAAGTAATAGTAATTCGTAGTTGCAATTAGTATTCCTAAAAAAGAATGATATAATGATATATTTGAGTGATATACTTGACATATAGTCAAGTATATGTCAAGCAATACTTACAGTTGCATAAAAAATTTTTTTGCGATGGATGCAACACATATACAAGTAAAGATTTAAAAAAATTAAAAATTGTTAAGCTGTATTAAGCTATTAAAAGCTGTTCAAATATCAGAACAGACATAAAAGCTGCTCAAGTAATTGTCTGTTAAGTTAAAATCAATATCAAGCGATTTCTTTACTTTATACAAAACACATTTGTGTGTATGTTGTTTAATGCAAATAATTTATATATTATGAAATTATATAAATCTATAATTATACGTTTTCATGCAATGATGCATTATGGAATGTGCTATTATTTCACTCTTTGCGATTTCGAACTGTTTTTTTTTTTAATACAACTTGCGTTTTTTAAATTATATATTAATGATGTCTATTTAAATTACAACGTCTCTCCTTTTTCATCATCATTTTTAATATAATCAAATGCATGCTTATATAACTTGATAACTAAACGCTAGAATCAAAACCCTCTTATATTGTTATTAAGACTGATTGAAGATGAAAATGCTTCGATTAGATCGTTAGAGCTTATTTAAAGATGAAAGATTTCTGAATGCAAAAGCATTTTTGTACTTATAATATTATTGTCCGTCCTTAATAAAATTGCATAATCTACTAAAATAATAATTTTCGCAGATCTTATATTTTTTGAGAAACATGCTTTTATTTTTTTAGAAAAAAAGGAGAGAAAATGAAAAAAATTCAAACATGATAATTATCAAAGTTTGCTTAGACTATATAATTTTCCAGTGAAAAATACAGATAGGAAAAATGTCTATTAAATGTCTATTAATTAAATATGTAGACAAAATGTCTATTATATAGGTTGGACTATTTTAATCAATCCACGTGAATATCTCGAAAAGGAAAAATTTTTCAAAAAAATGTTTCAGACAAAAATTGTATGGTATCGAGGAGGCCACATAACGAAAATATGGACTTGACCTTGAATGACCTTTTCAAGACCAGATTGATGTGATTGATGTTTCTTAAATGGACCCCATTTTTTATTACATATTCTTGTAGTTTATCTCGAGAGCTTTTCGAGAAACTATAATAAAGTATTTAATCTTCGATAAAATTTTACCTTAATACTTTTGTGTACAAAATAATGAGACAAATCGATTTGTATAAAAAAATAATTGTTTTTAAGAAAAAATATGTAATTATTTACAATGTATTTTTTAAAACAATTATTTGTTTTTTTTTACACTAATTGATTTATTTTATTATTCTGTACATTAAAATATTACAATAAGATGATCGAGAACTAAATATTTTACAAAATATTTTATTTTTTATAAAAATATGTCAGATGAAGATATAAAATAACTCAAAAAGTACTTAATAAAGAATTACTTTATTACGTGTTTTGAAAAGCTCTCGATATAAGCTATAAGAATATGCAATAAAAATGGAGGATGGGTTCATTTAAGAAGACATCGATCACATGGACCTCACCTAAAAAGGTCACTCTAGGTCAAGTCCATATTTTCATTATGTGGCCTCTTCGAAACTATGCAACTTTTATCTGAACATTTTTTTGAAAAACTTCTGTCTGAGATATTCGCGTAGATTGATTAAAATGATTCACCCTGTATAGTTATTTAATAGATGTTTTTACCGATCTGTATTTCTTATTAGGTTTATCTTGCCTCGTATGTAATTGTCCAAACTTCTTAAGATTAAGAATTTTTACCTTCTTTTTTTGTGTTTCCGTTAATGATTGTTAACATGATGATTACATGACTCTCAATTTTTATGTGTATTTTGTGATCTTCTTTTTATCGAAAGTCCACGGCCGTTCTTGATCGTTTTATATGTGAAATAATTTATAATTCTATCAAAAAAATAATTTTTATATTAGAAATATAAAAATAAATTCTACCATGATTTATTTATTATCAGATAAATTTTCGTTGAATTTAATTATTCGACATTAATAGGATTATATTTATTTCTTTTTTCTTAGAAGATTTTAAATGCAAATTTTTTTTTAATTATTACAGTACATAAATTTATATAAGTGGAAAGATATATAACGTTCAGGGGTCAGCAAATGCTTAATATATTGTCAGATTGAAATATTTCAAACTCTATACAATAAATTCTTTTCCCTTCTACTAACAGATAAATTTATCATTATCTATCTCTTTCTTTGCTACAAAACTGTTTTTTAATATAATAGTTTATTTGATTTATTTTTGAAATATTTCTATATACAGGATGTCCCATAAAGATTGTGCCAACGCTCGTGAGCGGATAGAGCACAGCAAACTGAACAGAAAAGTCTTGTAACTTTTTTTTTCTATAATGCTTAATAAAGGAATTATTGTTGAGTAAAGTCTGCCAATCAGCGCCGACTTTTAGCCACGCGCCTAGTAGTGTGCGCGAACGCTCCGTCGCCGTCACTACGGCGGCGCACACTACCAGGCGGACGGGTCATCGATGTGCGTCCGATTAAAAAAGTCGGCGCTGATTGTGACCAGACTTTACTCGATAATAGCTTCTTTATTAAAAGTAATAGAAAAAACTGTTACAGGACTTTTCTGTTCAGTTTACTGTGTTCTATCCACTGTGAGTGTCGGCACAATCTTTATCGGAAACCCTGTATACATAGGATATCTTCTGATGGAACAATCGAAAATGGTATAAAATTATTTTTTTTTATAAAATTATTTTCTTTTCTAATCATCAAAATATGTATTAAAATATTACGGAAGGCTTTATATATAAACATACCACAGGCTTTTTTTATTATCATTAACAATAATTTTGATCATTAATTATTAATAATGATTATAATGATTTATTATAATCAACAGACAGCCTTGTGATATTAACTCATATCTATAACTGCATACTTTCTACGAATTATGTAATTTCTAATTTATCTTTAAATGTTTCTCATATTCTTTTAATTCAATTTCTTTAAAACAGATGCATCGACAATTTTGTCGATATTTTAAACCATCTAAGAAAAACCTCATAAAGGTAAAAAAAAATACGCCAAACATATAAAAAAATCCTAAGTTGTATGTACAAAAAGTTTAATATTTATCTCTAAAAAATAATTTTTAAAAAAATTTTCCCTTGTAAAATAAAGTTCTCATAAAATATGAAAAATCTTGAAAAATAATTTTCCTATAAAAAATAAAAAACCTTGAAAAATAATCTTACCATAAAAAATAAAAAATAAAAAGTAAATATAAAATCAATAGTTAACTAGCTAACAATAAGTACAATGTTAAAAGCAAAGTATTCTCACTTAGTGAGAATACTTTTAAAAATAATTTATAAAAATTTTTTCCATACAAAATAAAAAACCTCTAAAAAATAAAAAATCAATAAATATAAAATCAATAGTTAACTAGCCAAGTATACAGAAGCAATTCAGTTTGTGAGGGTTTGTAATTTGAAATAGTATTTATCATAAAATTAATCTTGCATTTATAGAAATATTATAGATTCTCTTGAGAAAATTAAAATGCATTTCATTTTTATTAAAAAATTACACTATTATGTTCCAAAAAAAAATATTTTGTAGAATATATATAAAATAGCATTGTTATATTGCGGATTTAATTACAAATAGTAAATCATAAAATTAATACTTACTGTAATAACATCGATTACATTGATCACCAATTTCGAATTTCGATCATGAATTTTCGAAAAATGCTCCGTGTCCAACTGATTGACTCGTTCTGAAATTAATCATAAGCTTTACTAGATAGGTACGCAAACGATTAAGATTAAAGTGACAAACAAATACTTGGCGTGCTCAAGCTGAAATAAAAATTTGCAGAAGATTATCAGAAATCATTATTAATATATTAATTATTAGAAATCATGATAAACCTTCGGAAAATTTACCTATATGAAATAATGGGTAAGAATACTCTGTTACGTCCAGTGGATTCCACGATCTTTTCTTTCATAAAAACTCTTTTACTGGTATAAAAATTTACGCTTTGGAACCTTTCTGCACAGGACGTAAACAATAAACAAGGAAATATCTAGCAGACGAGACTAATCTTTCAGAAAGAATAAAATTTTTAACCATCAGACGGATCAATAAATATTCCGGGAAAAAATCCACGTCAAAGATTTGAAAATTTTAAACAAAGATAAGTCAGACCTTAGAACGCTAGAAATCTAGATCATGTGTGTACGGAAAACAAACAGATGGATCAAATATTCAACTCTAAGGTCCGTGTAACAGGCTTAAAAGTTTAAAACAAAGAATAAGGAGAAGGACAGGGACAATGGTTTACAGATAAAATCCAGATCCGTAACCAGAACTCGCGATACTTGACACCACGTGCTCGCCTGCCAGACCACCCTCTTGTCTGCTTGAGATAAATTTCAACGGAAATAATAAAAATGTCAACTTAGCCGATCATAACGGACTCTCTAATAGACTGCACTTAACTTCTAAAAACAAAAGCCTACAACAATAAGCGCAATTTTTGGACCTTCTTCTGGAAGGGTAGCACCTCCTATTCATGAGAGGTATAGTAAATAGTAAAGATGTGATTTGTTAAAAAAGAATTCTGATTGCCTAATGGAGAGGGTATGTTGGGAGACGCTAAGTTTCGAGGATACGCGAAATCTTCGTTCGAAAATTCATTCCGTTCTTCAACCGACTCACTACTTAGCTAGTAGTCAGCTCTGAGATCAGATATTCGGTTTCCCGCAACTCTGAATTGTATAGAGAGCGAGTTTAAAAAAAAGTGAAAGACTTAGTGATACGTAAGTGCTAAGTGCCAACAAGCTGTATTTAACCAGCAATACAACAAGGCGGGTTCCTGAGCCATTACTGCCGAGCCCATTTCGAACTGCTACGACAGTTAGAGCCGAATCACTCTTAGCTACTACAAGTATCAATGCATTTTCAAGTAGTTAGTAGGTTGAACAATTTCAATCTTTATCCTTTGTTTTATTATTATTATCATTTTACGTCTTGGATTCTGAAATAATTCTTGGAGCAATCGGTATCTCATTTCGATACTTCGTACTTAGATCTGGATTGTTTCATTGTGTAACTTTCCCTTTCTTAATCCTCATTTTTTCTCCCTTGAAATATTACCTCGAATCCCATTTTCCTACTTCACGTTAGTCACTACGAGTTACCTGTATATTATAGTGTGATTCCCGATTTGCCATCAATCGTCACGAGTTACCTGAATTTTACTGCGCGACTCCCGACTTCTTATCAGACACCACGAGTTACCTGTATTTTACAGTGTGATTCCCGACCTGCCACCAATGGTCACGAGTTACCTGTATTTTACAGAGCGATTCCCGACTTCCTATCTGTCATCGAGAGTTACCTGTATTTCACAGAGTGATTCCCGTTTACATTTGTTACTTTCTACTCCCAGGTCGTCCAAAAATTTTTATATGGAAATATAAAAATTACTCTTTCCTTATTATCCGGATTTGAAATCTAGAGTTATTTAACTAATTAAAGAAAAACTTCCAAGAATTGTTTTGTGAAATAAGAATCTCTTCACTATCGATTTCAGTATTTTCATTCATCACGGCCTCTTTTCTTTAGTGAAAAGATCAAATCAACCTATGCGCACGACCATCAAAGGGTCGCGAAACCGTCGGAATAGGCAACTGAAAAAAGAATTGCCTTGGGCTGCCGCGGACTCTAATTACACTATAGATTATAAGAAATTTAACTTAGATAAGCATTCCTTCGATCTAAGAACTTATCGTTTAACTAAAATAAATAATAAGCAAAAACAAACACACAAAATACACAACCTATCACCTTGTCCTTCAACTTCATCTCCTCATTATTCTCCCTCCTCCTATTCACTCGTCTCTTCCCCCGAGCGTCTTCCTTCACTTGCCTTCCCGGAATCCCCCAAACAGTCCGAAAATCTTACTCCTCCTTCTCCCCCTGAACATCCATCTACCTTCCCTGAATCTTTTCAACATCTGGAAAATCCTGGTCCTCCTTCTCCCTCCGGATACTTGCCTGCTTTCACTGATTTCCAGCAAGCGCCGAGAAATCCTACTCCCCTCTTCTTTTCACACCTGGAGTCGTTCGATCTTCCAGGAGCATCGCACGATTTTTAGGAAGCCCTCCAGGACTTCGTCCTGGAAGAATTATCAGACCTCAAAGAGGAAAATCCCTGTTCGGGATCTTCCAATACCGCAAAAGAGTCAGAGTTCTACGAAGAACAGGCTAGATGAAACTGATACAGATACCTTTTAAGCCAGTTTTCTTTTTATCCCGTGCCTCTTACAGACGGGGATTATCGCGTTGGTCCAAATATAGTGGACCTCGATCAATTCCACTATATTCTCCAAACCAGTCCATCTGACTCAATCGTCCTTTTCTTTGTCCCAGGTTGCCCTTTTCCTTTAGCCGTCCCCATCGAGGTCTTTTGGATGAAGTTCCCTTCTCCCTCTACGGTCCAACTCCAAGACCTTTAATAGTCCTCCGCTTTTTCCCTACCGTTCTATTTTCTCTAATAATTTATTTCAAATAATTTTTCTAGAACTATTTATTGTAAATTTTCAACCGGAATTTAAATTTTAGTTCCCCGTTTAATTCCGGTTGATATCCTCCGTATTTTATTGTAACACACGCGAGAACATAATTTCTTTTATCTACACTCACGCACACGAACATAACTACACATTAGAATTTAAGACAATGTATTTTTAAAATAAGAATTCGTAAATCGAATTAAATTTTTTTTATTAAATTTTATTTTTCTTTAAATCTCTTATTTCTATTTTCTTGAATAAATATAACATTAAAACTTAAATTCGAGCAATTTATTAACCCGACCTCCTTCTTGTTATCCAAAATCGCACAAGGTCCCGTCCCGGGTAATAAGGATTCAGTTTCTTTACCAGAAAAGGGACCGCCGAGCGAACGACTTTGATAGTGTAAAAGCGACCCTTCCGGTCGTTGATCTATCTGAGGCTCTGGTCTGTTCGTTTGACTCTAGGATACGCATCGTCTAGCGTTTGTCTAGAGGTAAGTAGGTTGACTGGCCGCTGACTCTTCCTTTCATTGAGTCTGGACGTAACAACCCAATTCCTACATATTTTTGCCTGAACAGGAATATGAGACTTAAAAATGACGTTCGGGTCAAGAAACATCGAAAACCGCAAGTAGGAGGAACCCATATACTTTATAACGCGAAGCAAGGTCCACCTTACAATTGTGTAGATGGGAAAGTATATGGTATGCGTGGAGAGAGACGCAGTGGATCACTCTCCTTACGATAGAGCTCTACTTTCGGAAGCTATAACTTAACCCAAACCAAATTTTAGTTTTATATCAAAAATAGGTTTGGGTTAAGTTATATTTTTCGGAAGTTGGGACCCCCTGTGAAGGAGGGGGGAGACTTACTGTGTCCACGCATATACTTTACAACGTAAAGCCAAGTCCACCCTACAATTGTTGTGTGGATGGGAAAGTGTATGCGTGGACGCATACCCGGTGGATTCCGCCCCTTCTACAAGAGGGGGGGGGGTTCCACTTCTAGAAGATATAATCTAACCCAAACCTATATCCCAGGGATGAATGATTACTAATAAAAATGCATTCCTCGGACATGGGTTTGATTTTCGCGTTTAGTTGGATTTTTGCATTTTTCTTTGATTTGCGAGTCCGATCGCCATTTTTAAGTTTCATGTTCGTGTTCAGGAGACAAAAATACATAAGAATTGGGTATTCTTACCCATTATTTCATATAGATGAGTTTTCCGAAGGTTTACCAAAATCATTATCAATATATCAATAAAAATATATGGCTTATAATACGACTTAGGCATGCGAAATTTTTGTTTGTCACTTTAATTCTAATCCTTTTCGTTCCGGATCTATCTGGTAAAGCTTATGATTAATTTCCAAATGAGTCGATCAGTTTGGCACAATACATTTTTCGAAAATTTGTGATCGAAATTCGAAATTGGTGATCAATGTAACCGATGTTATTAAGTCGATATTAGTAAGAATTAATTTTATGATTTACTATTTGTAATAAAATCCGCAATATAATAATGATAATTTATATTATTTAATAATGTAATTTTTTAATAAAAATAAAATGCATTTTAATTTTCTCGAGAGAATCTATGTTTGCGATTCGACCAATTATAAGAGTGCGATAACGAGAGAAAGTAGGCGCATTCGTAATTGCCGCGCGTTATGACGAAATAAGTCATGGCAAGGTACGCGTGAATTGTAGACTCCGAATTAATCACCACCAAGCGCCTATCAGCGCGCCGTGAATTCACGTCACTGGCGCCCAATCCGGGGCCGCCAGTTAGCGGTCGGGCAAAAGGGTCGGTAATAACCGATTCATCGGAAACAATAATAATTATCACCCTTCAAGAAAAATTTTAAAACAGTTCGAGACAAAACAAGAAAAAACTGTTCAAGAAAAACTGTCACCGGAAGATGCGTCAGTCTCTTGAATTGACGAGATTCTTCTAAGAAGACAAGCAATTATAAAAGCGGCACGCGGGAGGAGCGATTCGCATTTCGCACAAAGTCATAAGCGCAAACTTGTTTAAATCGAGAAACTCGCACTAAATTCCGGCAAAGTTTCCGCGTTGAATTTGCTACTTTTGCTTCGTTGTTCGCGGACAGCAATATTTCGATTCGCGCATCTCGTTCAAAAGAATTATCCGTTGTTCGCGGAACGTGCAATCGTATAACCGCGCAGTTGTTCTAAATGACTGTAAATAGTGTATCTCTTGTTCTCGTTTATTAAGCTTTGTACCGTTACATTGCCTGTCGAAGTTTTTAGTCGTTCGTCCCGTCGTTGTCTAAGATTGAATCCACGCGCTCCTCACTCGCGCGTTCACTTAATCGCATACAATCTATAATATTTCTATAAATATAAGATTGATTTTATGATAAATACTATTTCAAATTACAAATTCTCACAAACTGAATTGCTTCTATATACTTGGCTAGTTAACTTAATCGCATATAATCTATAATATTTCTATAAATATAAGATTGATTTTATGATAAATACTACTTCAAATTACAAATTCTCACAAACTAAATTGCTTCTATATACTTGGCTAGTTAACTATTGATTTCTACTATTCAATTTTAATTTTTTATTTTTTAGGGAAAAAATTTTTTATAAGTTATTTTTTAGAGGTATTCTCACAAAGTGAATTGCTTCTAACATTGTACTTAGCTAATTATCTATTAATTTTAGATTTATTTTTTATTTTTTAGAGGTTTTTTATTTTTTTAGAGTTATTTTTTAGGACAATTATTTTTCAGTTTTTTATTTTTTATGGGGAAATTATTTTTCAAGATTTTATATTTTTTATAGGAAAATTATTTTTCAAGATTTTTTATATTTTATGAGAAAATTATTTTACAAAGGAAAATTTTTTTTTAAATTGTTTTTGAGGGATGAATATTAAACTTTTTGTTAAGTACAACTTAGGATTTTTTTGTATACTTGGCATATTTTTTTTTACCTCTATAATGTCTTTTTTAGAGGGATACTGCTGTTTGTAACTGTTTTTTAATATAATTTACATCCTTTTTGAATATCTTACAATATTGCAATATTATTAATAGGGCCACCATACAAGTTTTTCTGTAAAGATTCGATAAAACTTTTATGATCTAATAGTTTTATATCCTTTCTGAATATCTCACAATATAGCAATATTATTAAAAATTAAAAAATTAGGGCCACTGCACAAGCTTTTCTGTAACATATTATATTATGTTAAGTACTGACTACAAACTCTAATTTGTACGTAACCTTAAACTTCAGTCAATGCATAAAGAAAATTGTAATGTAACAAGCTTGATATAATATACAAGCTTTGTGCGTTAACTGAAGTTTAAAGTTGAGTACGAGTTTAAATTTATAATCAGTACTTTTTTTTTAATATAATGTATTATGGAAAAGCTTGTACAGTGGCCCTTAGAGTCTGGTGACCAACTGATATAAATATCTTCAATATATCCTCTCAATACTGTCCAGGAAGTCTATCATTCTTTATTTTCGATATCACTTGAAGATGGAGAAGAGGCTCGTCCTCCTTTCTCCTTGATTTTCTACAAAATAATAACTGATTCTGTGTATTGAATCAAAATGAGGAGGAAGAGTCGGTTAATAATGGTAAATTGTAAATTTTATTAGAGAATCATATGAATGTTCATAATAATTTGGCAGTTGCATTGATTAAAACAGAAGCTTACAATGTAGCTTTAGAAAATGTGAAACTTGTTTCGATGTGTCAATCATAAAATGTTAAAACACTATTTAGGAAAGGTATTGCAAAAATCTTAATCTTTTTATTTACTATATTTAATCTTTTTTTAAATAAGTTATATATATTCTTGATTTATAATTTATATATGGAAAATTCAAATATGTATGTATGTATATATATATATTTATGGAAATTTCAAATATGTATATATGTATATATGTATATATATATATATATATATATATATATATATATATATATATATATATATATATACATACATACATATTTGAAATTTCCATAAATTCCATAAATATATTCCATATAAAATTTAAATCAAGAATATATATAACTTATTTAGAAAAAGACTACTAATGGTCGGCAAAATTTTTTTTATTTAGTTATATATATTCTTGATTTATATTTTATATATGGAAAATTCAAATATGTATGTATGTATATATATATATATATATATATATATATATATATATATATATATATATATATATACATATATACATACATACATACATACATACATATCTGAGAATAAAAAAAATGTTAATTTTGTAGTAAATATCTTCATTTCTGGATTTAATTTTTGAATTTTAGTGGAGAGAGGGAGAGAAAGAGAGAAAGAGAGAAAGAGTGCATAAGCTTTTTCATATTGTCTTTTGCGTCTCAATATTGTTCCTACAATGCGCACAATATATATTATATATGTATATATATATATTCAAAAATCCTAATCTTCTTATTTACTATATTTAATCTATTTTTAATAATAAGTTGTATATATTCTTGATTTATATTGTATTTGTATATGTCAAATAGTAAATAAGAAGATTAGGATTTTTGAAATACCTTTCCTAAACAAGTGCTTTAACATTTTGTGATTGACACCTTGAAATATGTTTCACATCTTCTAAAGCTACATTGTAGGTTTTTATTTTAATCAACGTAGCTGCTAAATTATTATAAACTTTTGTATGATCCTCTAATAAAATCTACAACTCAGCATCATTAACCGACTCTTTCTCTTTATTTCGATTCAAATTTGAATTATATTTGTCCATCCGAATAAACCATCAATTTCCATGTTCACGTTTTTCATTGCTTTAAAAAAATACGTTTATCCAAGGAAATAAGTAACCTTTATTATACAATTTATAAACAAAATTATTATCTTCTTTGACTAATGCTTTCTATTTCAGACTCTAACTCTGATACTTTTAATTCAATTGTATATAATATTTTTGATACAATTCCCACAAAATTTGTTTTGTTATGTTAACGTAAACATGCAACTCATTACTTAGCCATTTGTAAATAATTTAAAAATATTAATTACATATTAATTACATTTATAAATAAAATATAAATAAACATTCACACATTTCCAGAACCAAAAGTTGCGAGAAATTCCAGATCCGCAGAATGTTTGTGGACACTATAGAAGCGCTTTGATATGATTTTATCATTTCATTATTTATGAAATTAATTAATAAAAAGTGTATTTAATGTTGTTGTTTCTATGATATTTTTGAACAGAATTTTTACCAGATTTATTTTGCTACTTAACATAAACCCATTGCATAGCCATTTGTAAGTTAACCTAAAAATATTAATTATGCATTTGTTACGTCCAGACTCGAGGAAGGATGAGTCGACGGAAGAGCGCAACAACTATCTTTAATTTTCCCGAAGTTTAAACGTCTCGTGGCGTTCGGAATCGGGTCGAACGAACTGACAGGTCCGCAAAGCAGGTAAACGACCGTTCGGATCGCTGTTTATTCAGACGTTCGCTCGGTGGTCCCTTTTCGGTCAGGAAATTTAATCCCTTTTACGCGGGATGGGACCTAGTGCGATCTTCGTACTGGGAACGAGAGAGGGGTTAAGAATTGTTTAATTAATAAAAAAATATAATTTTATTCATTATAAAAATAAAGATTCGAATACATGATATATAATATATATGTAGAAAGTGATTACATTTATCGTGTGAGTGTGAGTGGTTGTGTGTGGTTGAGCTTATCGCTCCGCGGGTGTTACAACGGTACGGAGGGCATCAGTCAGAATGGCGAGGGAAAGTCTCTATCGTTAAATTTTTGGTTCTGACTGGTTAATACAATGTAAAGGTTTAATAATAAATAATAAAAAAATAAAAACATGTGTGTGTATGTGTGAGAGTGAGTAAGAGGATGCGGTATGAAGGAGGGAGAGAGAGAGAAGGGGGAATTTTTAGTTTTGGTTAATCCTGGTAAGACGAGTCGGCTTCCAGGTCGGGCAATTCGTTGCAAAACTCTTCTATCGCTTGCTCGAATTCCGACTCTGAAAGGTGCGGGGAAGTTGGGGGTGAATTGTTTAGGAGGACAGTAGATAGAGAGGAGAAGGAACGAGGGGAAAGCGGAGGTTCAATGACTTCGGGGAAGTAGATTGGGGAGTAGCTGGGGGAGGGGTAGTTAGGCGAGAGGGGAAGAGTAGGTCTAACAGATACTGTTGTTGAGTTGTTATTGTGAGTAGCGCAGAATCTGCATTTTACCGGCGTTCGAGTCCTCCGACTCCTGCGAATGACCGTTTGGCTTGGAATGCCGGATCTGGTTTTCACTATGAAAATATAATTATACTCGTATAATAATATAACGTAACGCGTTATGTCTCACGAGGGTTAATAGCGCAAATTGAATTGGATGAATGTGACTTACTTTTTGTTTCGTAGGTGAAGGTGTGGAATTTCTTAATGTGCCGGGTTGCCGGGGTCCAGATTAATCAGGCGATGAGTGCACTGGTATAATTTTTCTAGTAGTTTTCGCGGTGCCACGGCATTTAATGAGACTTATGTTAACTGAAGACGCACGCACAGAATTAAGTGAGTGAGTAAGTGAGTAGTAGGCAAGTGCTAAGTAAGTGTGTGAGTGGCCCTTTGGGTCCTCTTTTTATATCTCTTTTTAGGGGTGTATTCTAATTTCTAAGAGTGGGAATCTTCCAAGTCTCCAATGAATTAAAAATTATGCCAGTGCCCTCATTAGGCGGGGTGTTTCTCCTATTTTTCGAATTTTTACCCGTGGCGATCGTCGATTGGTGATCTCGATATCAGTTGGGCATTAGATTTTGTCTTGTGCACGTGATCTGATTAGAAAGGGTCTTACCGTCGTTACTGGATATGTCGTCACAGGAGTTTCATCATTATTGATTTAGTTACGTTTGTCGGATATTTTCTTAGAGGGAATTTTATTATCTTTTTGATATCAATTTATTCTTCCGTTGGAAAATTCTATTTCGAGAGTATCTACTGATTTTATTTATTTTTAGGCGACTGGCGCGGTTTCGTCACCGGTCTCTCGCGTCTTTCCCACGGTTGCTCATAGATATTGATATTGACAAGTGACTAAATGTTTAAAGAAATGCGTGGCGCAAGATGCTCCATTTACTGAACGACTTATTTTTATCACCGATCGATTATCGTTGCCGCAACATTGCGAAAGGAAGGAATCGTGGAGTCGCCAGGACGTAACACATTAATTACATTTATATATAAAATTATGCATTAATTACATTTGTAAATAAAATATAAATAAATATTATATACATGTAGGAATGTGTGTTCACGCGTATAATTACCAGCTTATCGAAAACATGGCCAGCCAAAATCTCCAAATATTCCTTCAATGTCTCCATAATCATTTTTCAACAATTCATTTATCACAAATATGTTAATTTTAATTGATAATGCACAGATTCAAGTATTGTGTGTAATAAAGCATTTTTTCAATTTCGCTAATATAACCTAACTTTGCTCAATATGATTAAAAGAAATCACTTCTTTTTCTTACACTATTCCGCGTTAATAATTTCTTTTCACTTTATCACTTTTCTTCTTTGTATTGCACTATATTCTTATAACCGTTAATCACTTTATCACTTTTCTTCTTGTCGCATTATATTCCGCACGTACTCTTATAAAATATAAACATCTCACACGCATATATGGTATGTACATACACGCATTCACATATAAACTTGTCTCTTATTAAAGCGTTCTGCATACTCAAGCGAATAATCGTACATGAGAGATGTGAATGTTGCTTGAGGGACAAAATCGCTTTGCGTGTGTGCGTGCGAGCATACGTACGTGAATTGAATCTGAACCTGAAAGACCAAGAGTATCACATTCTGGTATACGATTATCATAACTCTGGATTGACTGCACCAATCTTACTCAAACCGGCCGCGATCAAAAGCTTGCATTCACATTGTATAAGAAAAGTGCCGTTAGATTTTTGATTACGGCTTTAGTTTATGAGGTATTTTAATCGAAAGTTTATTAGACGTAAAACTCCGGATACGCTACTGGATACGTCGCAGCCCTTGTACGTACAAACCGTTGACAAGCCGGAAAAAAAGAATTTTCTTCTATACTTGGCATCGCAACGCTATCGCATCTCTTGATGTATATATAAATATTCTTAACATAAAAAAATTATGCTTTCTAAATTAATTTTGTTAAATAAAAACCAATTTAGTGCAAATGTTATTATACCCTAATAAATAGTTATAAGTATTTAGAAAAATAAAGAGATCGTAAAAATTTAGGAAGAAAAATTACATAAAAATCAGTTCAAATGTCACCATACAGAGTGTTTTGGACCACCCGTACACCCCTTTTCTTTCAAAAACTAAGCATTTTAGAGAAAAATGTTTTGAATAAAAATTGTATAGTTTTGAGGGGTACCATAAGATGGTATCATTGGTTTGACCTTGGATGGTATCGTTAAGGTCAAGTCAAGGACACCTTTAATTTCTTACATGGAACCCGCTATTTTTCATTACATATTCTTGTAGCTTATCTCAAGAGCTTTCCAAAACACTATAATAAAATATTTTTTCATTAAGTACTTTTTGAGTTATTTTATATTTTAATCCGACATATTTTGACATAAAAACTAAAATATCTCGTAAAATATTTAGTTTTTGATAATCTTACCGTAATACTTTTATGTACAGAATAATGAGACAAATCAATTAGTGTAAAGAAAAAAAACAAATAATTGTTTAAAAAAATACATTGTAAATAATTACATACTTTTTCTTCAAAACAATTATTTTTCAACCGGGCGATCATATGATTGTGAAAAAATTAATTAACGCTGCTAATGATTAGGAATCGAAAAAATACGATTAAAATTATAACAGAATAGATCTCCTTCCATTTTGTAAATTAATTTTTTGTACATCGTTTCCAAAACATTTCTTGCATAAAAATTATTACTGAACTAATAATATTAACTAATAAAAAAATTAATATAAAATTAATTAACTTGGATATAATAATATAATATTAATATAAGAAATATAATTATTTTGTATTTAACAAAATAATGTAAAGTAAAATTAATGTAAACTCACTGCTTATTATTAAATCCAGAAATTGATTCTGATTCTCCTTTAATAAAATCTATGGAACTGCAATCTAATAAAGCTAAAGTCCTAAATCCACCACGTAGCTTGCGCTTGTAATGTTCTAGTAAATAATATATAATACATAAATTGTTTCTATAAATTTTTATAAGAAGTTTCTAGATATATATATATATAGCATATAAGTCTTGCAGATTTTGCATAATGTATATTTATGCGAGAAGATCAATCAATATAAAACGCGTCAAGTATAAAAAGTGCGTTTATTCTATCTCTCTTTTTTATATATTGTACATTATATAATTATAGACACATAGTTGCTCGATTGTATATATATGCATATATAATTATTTTATTGTATCTACACATAAGTGCAAATTTGCTTGGTTACTTTTAAGCAATAAATAAATTGATCAAAAAATGATTAAAAGAAGCACAATTACAAAATATACATTAGCTATTTGTGGCGGCCTACAGCAACCACAAAATAACGGCAGCGCGATATTTGCGAAATAATTATCGTTTCTCGCAAGCGCTCGCCCGTCCGCGCGTAGTGCGGGAGACGCCGCTAGTCGGCGCAAGGCGCCCGGGTCAACCTGCAAGTGAAAAGCCGTCCGGCCGAAATATAGGTCAGACCCCCTGCGGAGAAAGACGACAAGTCACGAAGAAAGTTATAGGCGCCAGTCGCTTACTTTCAAGCGCAAGTCGCTAACTCTCAACGGACGAAGAAGATTCTTGGCGCCAGTCGCCTACCTTGCAGCGCAAGGCGCTTTAAACGTTGGCAAGGCGTCAGATCGCCAACCACCTCCGGCGCCCGGCCACCATCGGCATTAGGCGCTCGATCGCCATCCGCCTCCGGCGCTCGTCCGCCATCAATCGGCGCCAAGTCGCCAGCATCACCCGGCGCTCGTCCGCCATCAATCGGCGCCAAGTCGCCAGCATCACCCGGCGCTCGTCCGTCATCAGTCGGCGTCCAGCCGCCAGTGTCACCCAGCGCCCGTACGACATAAGGCGCACGGTCGCCGTCTCCCACTGGGACATGCTCCCCGACGATTACCGGTAGCTGCTCCCCAATCACAATCAGTGACGGATCACTGTCGTCTATTGGAGCTGATTCACCGGTGGTCTCCGGCCGCTGGCCACCATTCAGTGGCCACGCCAAGGAGAACGTACGCTCCGGCGCCCAGTCAACCAGCGACTCCCACGCAGAGAGGAAACAGCGAAGTAAGGACCGGCTTTAGGCTCTATTCGGCGCTAGCCCGCCAAAGCTGATTGCCGGGCATTCCGGCCCGGAAACCAAGAGGGACCGTCCGATCTCCTTGCCGCGACTAGAGCGAATCTTGGCGTCCCTAGCAAAGACGTGGAAAATACCGCCGCTGATTTCGCCTATCAAAGTCTTGCCTCTGAAGGAGTACTCAAAGCAGAGAACGTGTGGGACACAGACTAGCCCAATTCCGTGTCCAGGCCTTAAGAGGACGGCCGACGCGTCGACCCAAACGAAGAGACGCGGGGGCAGACAGAAGCCCATGTGCATTAACCATTATGCGTACAATCGTAACTTGCGCTACTGATGTATGCGGAGAAATAAATACACCTTATGTTTGAAAGCCGACTCATTCATTCGTCTACCTACCAGTAGGATAAGTTGGGTAATATCCTACCGAGAATCCTAAAGCGATAGATCTCCTATCCCATACCCGTACCCACACTATTTATTAATGCTTAAATTTTGTACACATAATATGATAAAATTTAAAAAAGTTTAAGCTATACACATTGTATGATATAAATTTTCAATAAATATAAAAATCTAATAGAATTCATAATTCATCTTTCATAAATATAAAGTCTGGTGCTCGCACGATTCCAGAAAACACTATCTCTCCATTTACTTCAATTATGTAATAAAACGGACGATCTACGATCAACTCCTGCCGTGGACTTACTGGTTTTCTTACTCTGCTTTTGACAACTGTAATTAAAAATGCTTTATTGTAATGCTTACACACACGATATATATATATATATATATATTCGCCTAATTTTCTATTATTCACAGATGTATAGTTTACCATTTGGAGCTTCTGAACTTCTTTTGTTAATCTTTACGGAAACCATTTGAATGATATTGTTCACTTTTAAAGGAATTTTTGAGAGTCGTGTAAAATCCGCATTATCCTCGAATATCGTAGTTACACCATTCTACAAGCAGTTATCAATTTTATGTTAATTTCAAAAATTTATACAAAATCTCATTTACACGAAAACAAATTTTGCTAATTATACAATACTTACTTGACGAAAAAAATATGTCATATTTCGATAATATTCACTTGTAAACTTAGGTAAATATAATTCCATATCTTGCTCAAATTTGTTTGTGTATGCATTTCTAATTGATTGAAGTTCTGCAAAATTAAGCTTTTTTGCCAGGTTCTTCAGATTTCCTGGTTCCATCTCTTCATTTGGCAAAAATATAATCATTGTAACATTGTTATTCTGTAAAGTTATATTTAGATTCAATATTTAATTCTTAATATTCTGTAAAATTATTTTTTAATTCATTATTTTATTTTTGAATGTTTCCTATAAATAATAATTATTTACCAAAAATGGAATTTCAATGATGTTCAAGATTGAAACGTTTAATTTAATCGATAAATTTAAACTGTAAATTCAACCGACAAATCTAAACGGTAAGAGCCGCGAGCAAAACACGAGCGAGAATAAACATCATTCCGATCAGCCGATCAGCGCGTGACCGCGTGATCAAAACAAAGAAAAGTGTGACAAAAGTAGTAGAACTAGGAGAGTTCTAACGCAGGTCCTCCGAGGGGTATGCGGGTCGAGGGGAAACCTTGCGGGCGAGGGGGCATGACGTCACGCGGGCGGAGGGGGATTTTGGTGCCGCGGGGGAATGATATCACGCGGGTGAAAGCCGATAAGGAACAATCATTCGTCCAAAGTCCTCCTTTTCCTTTACTTAATAAATATAGCATTTTTATTGATTTGTGATAAATGCTTGTATCTATATTTATCACATTTTTCTATGCTATTTGATAAATATTATTTATCAGTATTAATGTTTGATTATTTAAAAATATATGACAGTATACATATATTATTATATTATATTTATATTATATTACAATCAAATAGTGTCTCGCAAGATTGCACGTGCGGCCGAATCGGCGCGGTGTATTACAAAGGCGGGTTATTATATTTATATTATATTATGAACAAATAGCGTCTCGCAAGATATAATGTTGCTTTCATGTATAGCACAATAATAAAAATCAAATAAGATTTGAATATGTTAAACATAAAAATATATTTTATACATGAAATTCATTACTTTTTTAACACTTTCTATACTCTCTTCTATACTTCTTTCCGATTCTCCATCGATCAACATATGTACATATCAATAGATATTAAAACTATCGCGTGATATGAACGCCAAAGCGCCCGAGTCCCTTTGGAAGAGAAAGTGGAATTTTTTGGTGGAAAACTAAAAGATACCGACTAGATAATAAAATTCTTCTAACGAAATACCCATATTATTATTTATCAATAGATATTAAAACTATCGCGTGATACGAACGCCAAAGCGCCCGAGTCCCTTTGGAAGAGAAAGTGGAATTTTTTGGTAGAAAACTAAAAGATACCGACTAGATAATAAAATTCTTCTAACGAAATACCCATATTATTATTATTATTATTATTATTAGATTTTAAAAATGTCGATTATTTCTGTGCTTCCTTCTTTCCTTTTCCTACTCGTGCATGTCTCGCGCTATCCTTCTCCCACACCCATAGAATGCTTTCCTTTTCCTACTCGCGAACGCCTCGCGCTATCCTTCTCCCATCCGGTCGCGCCACAGTTACATATCTATCTTATATGTGGGGAAGGGAAGGGAAGCGAAAGAAATAAACATTTTTTTCTTTTCATTTTTTTTTAGCACATTTATTTATGTTAAAATACATCACCTCGTCTCAAGGTTTCAGACAAAATTTCATCCACAGCATAAGCTAATAGTTCGCAATCTATGATAGATGTTTTATCAAAAACATCGCGCAAGATTTTAACAGCGTTATCTTTCTCGGCGCCAAACATATTACCTTGCAAATTAACGACAAATCGGTCTAAACTCTCATTTACAGCTTCTAAATTCTCACACAGCTTCAAATATTCATGATGAACACAGTGTTCGAGTTCGAATAAGAAAAATATAGTTGACGGTTTCATGTACAAGCAAGAATCGCGTAACGTAAGTTTTACAACACTCGTATCGTGTATTTTAACAATCTCGATTGTTAAATCGTTAATCCATATTGGTGTATGATTGGGCGTTTGCACAAGTCGTTCAACGTCCGCTCGTTTCAGCATTAGCGATTCCAATAATAAAAATCAAATAAGATTTGAATATGTTAAACATAAAAATATATTTTATACATGAAATTCATTACTTTTTTAACACTTTCTATACTCTCTTCTATACTTCTTTCCGATTCTCCATCGATCAACATATGTACATATCAATAGATATTAAAACTATAGCGTGATGAACGAACGCCAAAGCGCCCGAGTCCCTTTGGAAGAGAAAGTGGAATTTTTTGGTGGAAAACTAAAAGATACCGACTAGATAATAAAATTCTTCTAACGAAATACCCATATTATTATTATTATTATTATTAGATTTTAAAAATGTCGATTATTTCTGTGCTTCCTTCTTTCCTTTCTCATAAGAAAATAGAATTTTCTCTAACACGATCACGTGCGAAGGAACCCTCGAACCGATATCCAAACTCACCAATCGACGATCACTACGAGTAAAATACAAAAAGTAGGAGAAACACTCCGTCTAATGAGAACACTGGCATGATTTTTAACTTATTAAAGTTGGAAGATCCCCACTTATGCACAAGTCCAATTCGTTAAACCTTAGAGAGACCTTACTCCCACGCAATTTTTCTAAGAAGAGCCGTTTAAAGGTGATAGATGAAATATATATAAATGAAGAACGAAGGGTGTCAAAATTATAGTAGTACACGATTTGAAAGTGTATACATCGGTTAAAAAAGTTTTGTGTTCCAAGTGTTCGACAGCGATCAGATTTTACGTTTAAAAAGTATAGTGGATTCTTTATAATTTTTGTGTGTGTGTCAAGTGTTCAACGGCGACCAGATTTTGACACTCTGCCAATCTGCGAAGGATGGAAATAAATAATTTTGAGGCAATACTAAACGAGTCGTCTGATGAAGATCACGCATTATCAGACGACAGTGATTACAACAGCGATCAAAGCGAGGACCTCACGGAAATTGTTGAGAAGACAGTGTTTCATTCAGAAATTATTGCGTTGAACGGACGTACAAAATTTTGTGCCATATATTTTTATTATTCTACGGGTAGTGATTATGCTGTATGTGCTTCGTGTATGATAGCTATAGCAGATACTGACTATGGATACATGTATGCTGTTCGGAAGCATGTAACTGAACTGTACGACGTAATAAGTGGTCGATCCTGCTCCAATTGCAGACAAGCATTATATCAGGTAATGCCGTGCAACATATGTCCGATTTGTACACAGTAAAAAAAAAAAAAAAAAAAGGAAAACTCCGAGCAGCTGAACGTGACTTGTTGGAGCTGTCGCATCAAGTCGCCACTTTGGGCGAGTATTTTGCATGGGCGCAGCGATGCGAAGAATTTATCAAACAGCTCGAGGAATCCAGTCGTATCAAGCGTCCGCGGCTCTCGATCGGAGTTCGGCAATCTTTGGTGGCCAGAATCGCACGACTCGAGGGTGCGAGGACTCGATTAGAGAGACAATTTATATATAGTGGTGGTAATTACAGTGGTGATTGCAATACCGCGGAAAGACTTATTTGGCGGGAGATTGATACGGCGTTTGAGAGCCGTATATTGACTGGTGCGGTTATAAATTATAATCACATCGAGCCTCGTCAATTTCTCGAGGACGCCAAAGACATTGTGCTCGAACACGTGAAAAATGTGCTGAAAAAACACTTTAATGTAAAAGTGAACACTGTGTTCAATGGTGAATTCGTGTCGGGTGATAAACGGGCAAATAAAAGTGTAAATACGAGAAACTGTGAACTCTTTCGCACGTCCGATTTACACGAGTGGTACGAGCGACGCGTCGTCGAGCCCACGCTTGCCTCGCTCGAAGAATTTCAAGAACGCGATAGCGGGTGGGCATTGTCGCGAATTCTCGATTTAACTGTAAATATAAATAAATATAATCCAATGCGCGCGGGGTGCCATATTAAATTACCGCGAGAAATAACAATGAAGAGAGCGGTAATAAACGTGCAATCCAAAGACAATGCGTGTTTCGCGTGGGCAGTGGTCGCTGCTTTGTATCCAGCTGCACGAGACGTAGGTCGGGAGTTTTCGTATCCACATTATACGACAGTGCTAAATCTCCAGAACATTGAATTTCCGATGACATTGAGTCAAATTAAAAAATTTGAACTTTATAACGACATTTCGATAAATGTATACTGCATCGAGAAAGAGAAAGAGAATAACATTATCCCGATACGTCTGAGCGAGCAAAAGAAGGATAGACACGTCAACTTGTTGTATATACAAGATTCGCAAGACCTCGGACATTTCGCGTGGATCAAGAATTTATCCCGCCTCGTGAGCTCGCAATTGAGCAAACGTAATGGCCAAAAATATATCTGCGATCGGTACGTATATTTAATAAAAATGCAATATATATATATATATATATATATATATATATATATATATATACGATAGAAAAATTAATTATTTCCATTTTTTTTTTTTACAGATGTTTACACTATTTTGGATCGGACGACAAGTTGCAGTCGCACATTGTAGATTGTCGAGAAATGAACGAGTGCGCCATCCGGTTACCGAGCGATAAAGACAAGTGGCTCGCGTTCAACAACTACAACAGAAAGGAGCGACTTCCCTTCGTCGTATACGCCGACTTGGAGTGCGTGCTGAGGAAGACCGACGGTGATCCGAGGACGTCTACGTACACGTTTCAGCATCATCAAGTATTTAGCGTAGCTTATTATGTACATTGTTCGTACGACGAATCGTTATCCGCGTATCATTCTCGCCGTAGTACCGATTGCGTTTCGTGGTTCGTAGAAAATTTAAAAAATTTAGCGCAACGCGTAAAAACTATTTTAACCATGAATGTCCCCATGGTAAATTTAACGCGAGATGAGCGGGAAAAATTTCACAGCGCGACACACTGTCACATTTGCGCAAAACCGTTCGCGCAAGACGATACACGCGTACGCGATCATTGCCATCTTACCGGGCGGTATCGAGGTCCCGCGCATTCAAACTGCAATTTAAATTATAAAGACTCTTTTTGCATTCCCATAGTATTTCACAATTTATCCGGTTACGATTCACATTTTATCATCAAAGAAATAGCTACCGCGTTCGAAGGCTCGATCGACGTACTACCGATAACAAAAGAAAAGTATATTTCATTCACGAAACATGTTAAAGTTAAAGATACCGTTGAAAAATCAGATTGGCGAAACGATATAAAGTTACGGTTCATCGATTCATACAAATTTCTCAGTACTAGTCTCGAAAAATTGGCATCGTTTTTAAATAATGATAAACTTCAAATTTTAAAATCGGAATTTCAAAATTTATCAATTGAAGAGTTCAATTTATTGACGCGAAAAGGTATTTTCCCATACGAATACATTGACTGTGTCGATAGGTTGCACGATACGAGTGGCCTTCACTTGGACACAGTACAATTGGACACGGTGCAAATGGACACGGTACAAATGGACACGAGATTGTGCACACGGTTCAATTGGACACAATGCATTTGGACACAGTAATTTTGGATACAGTAGCTTTTGGACACATAAGAAAATACGCATCGTTTACTTGGACACCGCTTAATTGGACACTGTTCATTTGGACACCGTTCGTTTGGACACAGAAAGATGCGCACCGTTCATTTGGACACCGTTCGTTTGGACACCGTTATTTGCCCACCATTCGTTTGGACACCGTTCATTTGCCCACCGTTCGTTTGGACACCGTTCATTTGCCCACCGTTCGTTTGGACACCGTTCATTTGTACACAGAAACATGCGCACTGTTTGTTTGAATATGTAACATATGGAGAGAAATAAAAATCATTTTGGGAAAATATAATCAGTATTCTTATAACACTTTATACTGGTAAATCTATGTAAAATATGAAATCGTGAAAAGGAGATACATTTGAAGGTTATAATATCTGTCTAAATAAAATATATTCATACTTTTATATCTCTGATACTGATGTCATTAATTTTACATTGCTTTTAGCACTTTGTTTAGCCTTTCGCATATTTGCATGTCATGCATAGATACAGTGGGTTCCGCCCCCCCTGCGGGGGGGCTCCACTTCCGGAAGATATAACCTAACCCAAATCTATTTCTTATTTAAAACAAAAATTTGGTGTGGATTACGTCGTATAATTTAAATCAAATTTTGGTGTCCAAACGAACGGTGTCCAAACGAACGGTGGGCAAATGAACGGTGTCCAAACGAACGGTGGGCAAATGAACGGTGTCCAAACGAACGGTGGGCAAATAACGGTGTCCAAACGAACGGTGTCCAAATGAACGGTGCGCATCTTTCTGTGTCCAAACGAACGGTGTCCAAATGAACAGTGTCCAATTGAGCGGTGTCTAAGTAAACGATGCGTATTTTCTTATGTGTCCAAAAGCTACTGTATCCAAAATTACTGTGTCCAAATGCACTGTGTCCAATTAAACCGTGTGCACAATCTCGTGTCCATTTGTAACGTGTCCATTTGCACCGTGTCCAATTGTACTGTGTACAAGTGCACCACTCCCGCACGATACATGTTTACCACCGCGCGAATCATTTTACAGTTCTTTGACCGGTGACACCGTATCCGAGAGCGATTACGCGCACGCTGAAAACGTCTGGAGGCGGTTCTCCCTACGAACCTTGGGCGAATACAGCGATCTGTATTTAAAAACGGATGTCTTGTTATTGGCAGATATTTTTGAAAATTTCCGCGACAAATGTATCGAGAGTTATGGGCTCGACCCCGCGTATTATTATACTCTTCCCGGATACACGTGGGACGCCATGTTAAAACATACGAATATTACGTTCGAATTACTTACTGATATCGATATGGTTATGTTTATCGAACGGGGAATACGCGGTGGCCTGAGTCAATGTTCCGGCAGATACGATCGAGCCAATAACAAATACACGCAGTCTTACGATCCACCGAAACCGTCATCGTACATGATGTATTTCGATGTAAACAACTTGTACGGTTGGGCGATGTGTCAACCGCTGCCCTATGCCGAATTTCGATGGGTCGACGATATCTCTGACTTTGACGTTAGCGCAATCGCTTCGGATTCGCCCATAGGTTATATTCTCGAGGTTGATCTAGAGTATCCGCAACATCTTCACGATGCGCACGCTGACCTACCGTTCTGTCCGACGCGCGATAAGCCGCCCGGCAAGCGGCAAGACAAACTCCTCGCAACCTTATACGATAAGAAGCGTTATGTCATACACTATCGCAACCTACAACAATGCACGCGTCACGGCCTTCGCGTCGCAAAGATACATCGCGTATTGCAATTCGTTCAATCCGCATGGCTCCGCGATTACATCGAACTCAACACCCGGTTTAGAACGCGCGCGACAAACGATTTCGAGAAAAATCTGTACAAGTTAATGAACAACGCGGTATTCGGTAAAACTATGGAAAACGTGCGCAATCAGGTCGATGTAAAATTATTAACAAAGTGGGATGGACGATATGACGCGGAGGCGATGATCGCGAAACCAAATTTTCACAACAGGAGCGTCTTTTCGGAAAATTTGATCGCTGTCGAATTGCGCAAATTCGAGATAAAATTCAATAAACCGATCTACGTCGGCATGTGCATCCTCGACATTTCTAAAACGTGTTTGTATGAATTTCATCACGAATACATGGTACCGTTATATCGAGAGAAATGTAAAATAATGTACACCGATACAGATAGTTTAATTTATCACATCGAGTGCGAGGATGTGTACAAGAACATGAAACGCGATATTGCTAAATTTGACACGAGCGATTATCCGGTTAACAATGCGTACGGTATACCGCTCGAGAACAAGAAAGTGCCGGGTTTGATGAAGGACGAGAATAATGGTGCAATCATGACTGAATTTGTCGGGCTTAGAGCAAAAATGTATGCATTGCGAGTAGATAATAAAAAAGATACAAAAAAGGTTAAAGGCGTCAAGTGTAACGTCGTAGCGAGAACGATAACGTTCGACGATTACACGCGGTGTCTGCGCGATGAAATTGAGATGACTCGACGACAGTCTTGCATAAGATCCAAATTGCACGAAGTGTATACAATCAGCGAGACAAAAATTGCTCTGAGTCCGTACGATGACAAGCGATATATCGTACCTGATTCGACCGACATGCTACCGTGGGGACATTTCCGAATACCCTTATAATATAATGTATATATGTATGTGTGTATGTATGTATGTATGTGTGTGTGTGTGTGTGTGTGTGTGTGTGTGTGTGTCGGGAAAACAAAATAAATATAATTCTATCTTTCTTTTATATTTTATATTTTACATGCTGAATATATCTTACATATATTTTATATGCTGTATATATTTTACATATTTCAGATACTTTATATGTTTAAAATAAAATACAATTTGTATGAATCAATTAAATCACATTGTCCTTGTGTATCCAAGAGTTGTGCGATCCATCGAATCCCAGCCATTTCACGTAAACCTCGTCACCTTTTCTGCGCAGTACTTTCTCCACGAGATACACGTCCAGATAAATCGCGCGATGCAACTCGTATTCGTAAAATGCTCCAGCAATAGATTTTCCGCGATAGTCCTCGAGTAGATAGGTTACGGGATTAGTACGCTGCACTTTAATAATCTTAAACACCTCGGTGGTCCAATTTGGTGTGTAACCCTTCTCGAAGATCGTCTTATACTTGCTAAAGCGTACCGGGTTACTTACTTTAAATCTTGCTGGTGCTGCAATCTTTACGTTGCTGTATACTGTATTTAAAAGTTTATCGGCTATCGCGGGGGTAACATCGATAGGTCTCATACCGATAGTGCGATGCTTGCGCGCGTTGTAATCCGACACGAGTCGCGGCAACGCGTCAACCCACTTGTAAGTTCCGTTCAGCGTAAACATTTTCCACATGTCATTCTTTAACGTGCGATTAAATCGTTCGACAACCGATGCCTTCAACACCGAATACGTGGAATAATGATTGATGTCGTGTTTTCTTATGAGACGTTGTACGTCGATGTTGTAAAATTCCTTTCCCATATCGGTTTGCATGTTTTTCGGGCATCTCTTACTATCTCGAATTATCTCAGCGATAGCATCAGCCGTCTCACTTCCACCTTTACTCTTGAGCGGTACGACCCACGCGTACTTGCTCAGCACATCGATGACGGTGAGTATGTAGTGGTAACCTTTGTTGAAACGAGAGTACGGACGCATCTCGATGATGTCAGCTTGCCACAGGTCATCGTAACCCCGCACTATGACACGTCTTCGGGGAAAATTTCTTCTCGCCGAAGCATGCAGTTCCTCGACGAGTCGTAGCTTCTCGATATTTTTACGTCCGTTGGATTTTAACGATGTCATGTTTTTAGTGGTACGGCTAGTCGGCGCGTAATAATATGTGCAAAGAAAATACATTATGGTTTATATCTTTAACCTTTTTTTAACCATTTAATAGTCGTTTATTTCCGTTTATTGTCATTCAATAGTCGTTCTTTATCATCCGCTACCATTCGTTGCCGTTCGATAGCCGTTCGTAGCCGTTCCTGACCCGTCTGGTAGTCGTTCCTGATTCGTTCGTAGCCGTTCCTGACTCGTTCCTGAGCTGTTAGATAACCGTCCAATAACCGTTCGTTGTCGTCCGCTGTCATTCGTCAGCCGTTCGTAGTCGTTCTTGATCCGTTTGTTGCTGTCCATTGTTGTTGACGTTTCGTTGTCGTTTGTTAGCGTTTCGTTGGCGTTTCGTCGTCGTTTCGTTGTCGTTCGTTGGCGTTTTGTTGGCGTTTCGTTAGCGTTCGTTGACGTTTCGTTGATGTTTGTTGACGTTTCGTCGTCGTTCGTTGACATTTCGTCGTCGTTCGTTGGCGTTTCTAATCTAGCGATATTCGCATGCCGAAGCTCGTTTATCAGAGTCTGTAACGCACGCACGTTTTTCTCGAACGCAGCAAGCTTCTCGTCTGACTCTTTCAGTTGATTTCTCAACGTTTTAATGCAATGATCCACGTACAGTTTGTTGACGACGTCGGTATCAGCCACAGGTTGCGCTACACGACGAATCTTGCGCGACCTCGCGTCAAAGTCCGTAACGGTGCGACACAGAGCGTTATCGCGCACGAAATGACGTTCGTCACGTCTTTACTCTGCTCGGATATCCCAAATTTGTTGATATGCATCATCGATGCGAGCGATGTCGGTCGATCGATTGATTAGTTTTGTCGAGACACCGTTTAATTTATAATAATGCCGGCTTCGCGAAGTTCCTCGATGATCGACAAGATCTCGTTGTCGTGACCGTTGTGACCCGCTTGGTGCGAAGCATCCAGCAATCGTAGACGATCCACCAGCTCGTTGGGATCGTTCCAGTGCACGTAGTCAATCTTGTTATCGGTTAGCGTCATTTCGCGAGGCGCGAATAATCCCTTTCCAGATTTTGTTCTTTTGGGTTCGATCGGTATCAACTTTGCGATTATTTCTTTGTACTTGTATCCCCTATTACTCAGTAATCGACCGTGCGCATCGTGATTGCGTTTATGCGCGCTCGTCGTCAACAGCATGCTCTTGTACGTTTGCTTATCATCCTCCGTATAGATGACGTCATCGGGAAATTTCTTAAAGATCAACTCGTAAAGACCAGGTGTGCCGACGTATCATATGCCATCGATAATTATGCTATCCGCGTTGTCCACGTCAAAACGTTTATTACCGAACATCATTCCATTCTTGCCGAGATAAACACCGTACACGTTGTCTATACCGCTCTCTTGATCGCCGCTCAAGATAGGCTAGATGTACTTTTGACCCAGTGGACCTAATTGATCTCGCAATGTTTCTTGACCTTCCGGCGTTTGCAACTGATTTCGAACGGATGTCATGAGCGAGTCTTCCGTGGTTTCAAAAACATCCTGGCTCGTGAATAATTCGGGCATCGTAGGTTGTATAGTTCTCATTGACGCGGACGGTGTAGAGGTTATCAGCGGTACATCCAGTGGAGCGTCCGATCGTTTCGATTTATGCGGTGTCGGTGAGCGATCCGACCTGACGTTTGATCGTTTTCTCTTTTGCGGTGTCACATCATCATCATCGTCCTTCTCGCGCTTCGGGATGGACAACGCTTCGATCCCCGCGTCGGTGTTACTCGCAGGCTCGTTCTTCACCGCGATCGAGCTAGAGTTGTCGACGATCTTTTGTAACGGTTCGATGAGAGGTCTAAAGCGCCTATCCAACACGATATCCTCCTCGATCTTACCGGTCTTCAAAGCGCGATGTTTCTTGCGAATCGATTCGCTAGTTTTCACAATTGCCCTCGCAATCTTCTTGCGCTCGCGAATATCCTCGTTCTTATCGATCGCAGCCATCGCGGAAAAACAAAAATGTCAATCTCTCTTTCACGTTTCACCCCGACGAAGTATCGGCAACAACTAATCGCTTTGCGGTATCGCGAACACGTTAAATCCTTTTCTGTATCGACCATCGTTGAGCGAACTGTCCTTGTCTATTACTACGAATCCGTACTTGCGCTGCCAACAATCGCGACACAACGCGCAAAATTCATCGTACGGCATGTCGGTATTCACATGATCGTTGTACACGTGTTTCAGGTTGGTACTATCCTGTTTGAACAAGATCAGCAGGTTCGCGTTGTTGCGTATCAGATGTTTAGGTATTCTCGCGTACGTCTGGCAGAGATAGAAGCAGTCGACGCTCGAGTGTCGACCCATTGAAAAGTACTCTCTCACCGCATTTTGCTTATCGCATGCCACGTCATCGAACACGAAGATCGAGTTTGGACGCGCCTCGCTCGGCGGAATGACGTCACTGTTGTTGGAGAATGTGAAGTAGCCGATTTCGTCGATCGATGTCAACAAATTTTCCAGATATCGATATTTCGGTTGTTGCAACGACTTCGAGTACACGTACACGTTTTCGAAACGTACACCGTGCGGACTTTCCAGCAGGCTTATTAGAACGTTGGTTTTACCGCAATTCGAGGGGCTACAAACGATCGCGCGTATAGTAGTCGGTAGCATCGTACCATGCTTGCGCATCTCCGCGTTGTCCCCCATCGATCGTAATCTGTCGTCGCAATTCGTCACGCGTATCGCCAAAGGTTGTCGCACGAATTTCATTTTCACACTGTCGACTGAGGAATGCTGGATCGAACGCCTATTTATAGATGCGCGGAACCGCAAATCGCTCAGTAACAAAAATGTTCGTACTGCTGTTGAGACCTTCCGATATTTACAATTTGAGCGCCGAACAGTTACAATTTGTGCCGAAAGTCGTTCTGCTGCGAATGTGCGGCGATCACGTCCACTACATGTGGGACAAGCTTCCCGAACATATAAAAGCTGACTCAGAGGTTCAACAATATCGGCGCTGTTACGAACATTATAATCAACCGTGGCAGCGAACGCACATCGACGGTCCAGCACCGTTAATAAAAAATTGTGACAAATGCCAGCAAAAATTATAAGAGGTTGTGGTTTCTTAAATCGTGCGATAAACGCACTTCCTTTCGAGTTACATATTCCCGGCTATCAGTTTTGAGTACTCTGCGTTGATACCACTGCTT